>NC_084611.1:70434269-70436769 GCF_033978795.1 Nerophis ophidion
AAATCCCATTAAGATTTGAATTTGCTACTATTCAAGGAAATGCTGGCCAAGAAGCAGCAGCAAGTAGAACACAAATTTACATCATACACAGTACCATCAAAGAAAAATCATTTGCATTAACCTTTAAAACAGTTACAAACAATGCCAGTCAATGAGGTCACTTCTCGTGCTTTCTGATTGGTTTTAACCGATCAGAACCACTTCTGTAATGTTTCCATTAACAGTAAACACCGGAAACTACCATCAGTTTGGATTTATCAGCATTGAGGACTCGTTTCAGCTGAACACGTCAATGTTGGACAGCAACAAATACATTTTTGGACAAGAGTGGATCCAAATCAATGGATAACTAATAAAAAAAATAAAACAATTCATACTAGCCATAAGCACAAAAAGCCACGGGTCATTGATTTAAATAATAAACAAAAGGCGTCCCAACACAGAGCCCTGTGGCACCCCCTTGTGGACAGTGACACATCTGAAGCATTTCCATCACATGTATTGCTCAAACTCTTTCTCCCAAGTACCACCTCAAAAAACACTTGGTTCTCCAAAAACCACCAGAATGACCAACATGAATATACAATAGCGTAGTAGGTCTAAATATTCAACTAGGCAGAGGTTTTATTTACCAAGTATATTTCATGGGACGGCGTGGCGCAGTGGTAGAGTGGCCGTGCGCAACCCGAGGGTCCCTAGTTCAATCCCCACCCAGTACCAAACTTGTCATGTCTGTTGTGTCCTTGAGCAAGACACTTTACCCTTGCTCCTGACGGGTGCTGGTTAGCGCCTTGCATGGCAGCTCCCCCCATCAGTGTGTGAATGTGTGTGTGAATGGGTAAATGTGGAAGTAGTGTCAAAGCGCTTTGAGTACCTTGAAGGTAGAAAAGCGCTATACAAGTACAACCCATTTATCATTGTTATGTTTGGCCACTGCAACCGTACGCACAGTTTGAACGGTAACACTGTGTTTGAATATGTAATTAAGTGGTTATTTGGCGTACCACTAAATGGAGTATGCGTTCATACCACAGTTTGAGAATCACTGGCTTATTGCATTTAGTCTTATTACGTTAATAATTATAATATATTATAACAATTACAAGCATAAATCTTATTTAATGTCATTGATATAAAACATCATATACAAAATAGTAGTTTAAACAATCAAAGACTTTAACTTTGTCATGTATCGAGAGTACTCGAGTGTTCTTTAGTACTGTTTTTCTTAACCATAGGAGCCGCGAGCGCCCCCTAGAGGGCAGCCAAAACATATCTTTTCCTCAGCTGTTGTCCATAGCGTTACTCAGTGGTAATACACTTTTCCACCACTTGTGGCGCTAATTACAATTTCAAACAAACAGGAAGTTAGAGAAGTTTCTTAAGCGCAGAAATTATAACTAAAGTGAACTAAGCTGTATTCTAATTTTCATTTAAAAATATTTTGACAGTTTAGTAAAAAAAAAATACTATGATTAGATGTATTCATTTTAGCACAATATCATTATATGTAAAGGTATTTTAATGCAGTATATTTGATGAGTATTTATTCTCCAATCAGCCTGTTTAAAGCCTTTAGTATATGTGTTAAATAACATTCTTAGTGATTAACGCATTGTTTCATATCGTTTCACAATATTTTAAACTGTAAGTAGTTTACATACTGTATGTTAATTCAATATGTTTAAAACCAAGAGTAAGATTACCAATACAGTGTCAATATGTGACTGGGCCTTGGGCCTTTCTGTAGTGGAAAAATTGGGCAGTTTGTACAACTGCATTTATTTCTAAGATAGTGAAAAAGTATCTGCTTCGGGGTCCAACATCCAGCATTACAAATAATAACACTTCAGTCCTCACCTGTGTGCGAGCGGGTGTGGATCTTCAGGTTCTCCAGGCGGGAGAAACTCTTGTTACAGGTGGGACAATGGTGGGGTTTCTCGTTGGTGTGTGTGCGGATGTGAATCAGCATTTTATACCTGGGGGGACATAACAAATGTCAATAAAATATTGACTAAAGAGTAGTTTAAGTGTAATTATACATGACATTTGCTCAAATAATTCTCAGATAAAGGAAAACAAATACAGTAAATCCATATAGTATTTGTTTTATCTAACATTTACTCAAATATAATAAATCTAATAAAACATACAATATAATATTAATATGTCAATTACACTGATGTGTTTTAAAGGCATGCAAAGTTTTACATTCTTAGGATTTATTGAATAATATTTGTCTGAAATTGTTTTTAAACAAGTCATTAAAAATATTAAAACAATTTTGATTAGATAACATGATACATTAATGAATAACTGATTCGATAATGTAATTAGTATTTGAGGTGATTGGAGGCAGCTCTGTTGCTTACTTAATTATTGTTTTAATTTGTTGGTTTAGTCTTTGCTGTTATAGTTTTTTTGCTACAGGAAAAACTATTTTTCCCAATAAAATATGCATGTTTTGCAATTTGATAGTGTTTTTTTCTTGACTTTGTAG
>NC_084611.1:70441769-70474269 GCF_033978795.1 Nerophis ophidion
CTTCTCAGAATATTACAGTACAACTTTATTCTTGTAACATTATGCCATTTACTCACAAAATACTTTATTACTGCGTTATTTATTTAACCTATTCCACTTTTTTCTCAAAATACTGTATTACAACTTTATTGTGTAACAATATTCCACTTTCTTTTCACAGTATTGCAACTTAATTCTTGTAACAATATTCCACTTTCTTACAGAATGTTAAATTACACATTTATTCTTGTAACATTACGCCACTGTATTCCCAAAACACTTTATTTCAGCGTTAATCTTGTAACACTGTTTCACTTTCTTCTTAAAGATTCCTCACAATATTTGTGTATTTATTCTTGAAATATAAAAACTTGATTCTGGGTACTTTCTTCTTGTAAGGCAATCTTATTATTCTCAAAATTATCTGCTTTTTTCTTTTCACAGTATTGCAAATTTATTCTTGTAACAATAGTCCATTTTTTTCTCCAAAAATTTCAATACAACTTTATTCTGTTTTTTAAGCAATGTTGTATAACGTTATTCTTTTAACATATTCTACTTTCTTCTCAAAAAACTGTATTACAACATTATTGTGTAACAATATACCACTTTCTTATCACAGTATTGCAACTTTATTCTTGTAACAATACTCAATTTTCTTCTGAGATTATTACAATACAACTTTATTCTTGTAACATTATGCCACTTATTCAGAAAATACTTTATTACTGCGTTATTCATTTAACATATTCCACTTTTTTCTCAAAATGCTGTATTACAACTTTATTGTGTAACAATATTCCACTTTCTTTTCACAGTATTGCAACTTAATTCTTGTAACAATATTCCACTTTCGTACAGAATATTAAATTACACATTTATTCTTGTAACATTACGCCAATTTATTCCCAAAACACTTTATTTCAGCGTTAATCTTGTAACACTGTTTCACTGTCTTCTTAAAGATTCCTCACAATATTTGTGTATTTATTCTTGAAATATAAAAACTTGATTCTGGGTACTTTTTTCTTGTAATGCAATCTTATTATTCTCAAAAATATCTGCTTTTTTCTTTTCACAGTATTGCAACTTTATTCTTGTAACAATAGTCCATTTTTTTCTCCAAAAATTTCAATACAACTTTATTCTGTTTTTTAAGCAATGTTGTATAACGTTATTCTTTTAACATATTCTACTTTCTTCTCAAAAAACTGTATTACAACATTATTGTGTAACAATATACCACTTTCTTATCACAGTATTGCAACTTTATTCTTGAAACAATACTCAATTTTCTTCTGAGATTATTACAATACAACTTTATTCTTGTAACATTATGCCACTTATTCAGAAAATACTTTATTACTGCGTTATTCATTTAACATATTCCACTTTTTTCTCAAAATGCTGTATTACAACTTTATTGTGTAACAATATCCCACTATCTTTTCACTGTATTGCAACATTATTATTGTAGCAATGTTCCACATTCTTTTCAAAATACTGCATTACAACTTTATTCTTGTAACATTATGCCACTTAATTATCAAAATACTTTATAACTGTGTTATTCTTGTAACACTATTCCACTTTTTTCTAAAAATAATGTTGTATAACGTTATTTTTTTAACATATTCCATTTTCTTCTCAAAAAATGTATTACAACATTGTGTAACAATATACCACTTTCTTATCACAGTATTGCAACTTTATTCTTTTAACAATACTTAATTTTCTTCTGAGATTATTACAATACAACTTTATTATTGTAACATTATGCCACTTATTCATAAAATATGTTAGTCCTTGTTTATCATTTGTGCAACATTATGCCACTTATTCTCAAAACACCTTATTACTGCGTTATTCTTTTAACATGTTCCACTTTCTTCTCAAAATACTGTATTACAACTTTATTGTGTAACAATATTCCACTTTCTTTTCACAGTACTGCAACATTACTATTGTAGCAACGTTCCACGTTCTTCTCAGAATACGGCATTATAACTTTATTCTTGTAACATTATGCCATTTGATTCTCAAAATACTTTATTACAGCGTTATTATTGCAACATTATTCCACCTTCTTTTTCAAAGATTTCTCACAATATGTGTGTATTTATTCTTGAAATATAAAAACTTGATTCTAGGTACTTTTTTCTTATAATGCCATCTTAATATTCTCCCAAAAATATTTGGGGGGAAAAAAAAGACTCTACTAACCTAATATTAAAAACAGTTTTTAAATAATGGAATGGATTAAGTAAAGAAGTTAAACATTGTACTAATATGATCCAGTTTAAGAGGTTGTTCAAATTAATAGTGCTTACAAAATACAAAGAAGAAGAACTATGAGAAATACTTTCAACCTTATTAAAATAAGATATTCTTCATCTCAGTATGTTAATAATGACTGACCTAATTCCATAATACAAAACTGTCGTATTACTCATTCACGGATGTCATTTTACTATAAGAAGGTCCGTAAATGAATGTATATATTTGTAAACACTCTGAAGTGGGAACGGGGTAGGATTAAATAAGCTTTGCTTCTTCCTACTCCTTTTCGGACATGATGTAAATAGAAATGATATGAAATTGTGTGATGTATTATGCTGGAAGTGTGGTCATGTTCCAAATAAACTAAAAGAAATAAAGAAAAGAAAGTTTTTGTATAAATACACAACTTTATCCTCATGATATCCATATTATTTCTTCTGTTATTAGATAGATAGATAGAAATTTATTGATTCCTTCAGGAGAATTCCTTCAGGAAAATTAAAAATTATGACTTCATAATACAAAAGTTTTTCTCTTCTCGTAACATTTACAACTTATTTTAATACGTCAATTTTTTTTCTCTTAATATTACACATTTTTCTTGTCGTATTATGAGTTCATTCTCATAACGATAAAATATATTTAAAAAAATAAACGTTATTCTCGTAATATTCTGACCTAAGGTCCTCATGACACTACGTTATTTTTTGACATATTAGCAGAGATGGGTAGAGTAGCCAGAAATTGTACTCAAGTAAGAGTACTGTTACTTTAGAGATTTATTACTCAAGTAAAAGTAAGGAGTAGTCACCCAAATATTTACTTAAGTTAAAGTAAAAACTATGTTGTGAAAAAACTACTCAAGTATTGAGTAACTGATGAGTAGCCTGTTCGTTTAATAATGACGGCAACAAGTAATGCACAAAAACATAAAAATAGCAATGAACAAATTCAGAGCCAGGAATATCTCTTAAGCAACTAAAACAATGATATATATTAAATAATATATATTTGGTTTTACACTGTATTGAAAAAAAATTGAAAATGAATTTTACCTTTGCAACCTCATTATACTTGTTACGCCGGTTCGGTATCGTGGTACCGGGTTCGATTCCCTCGAGGATGTGTCAAGTGAACACAGCCAATGTAAGATATACACAATTTATTTAAATAACAAAAAGAGCTATATAACAAAAATGCTGGAGCTATTAGAATAAAACAAACAAAGGAAGCTAGCATAATAGCTAGGATATAGGATATATAGAAATAAACTGGCACGTAGGCACATAAAACAGTAAAACAAAACCTTCAGCATGAGAACTGGAATGAACAATGAATGGCTAGCGTGAAAAGCTTAGCGAGAATATACATACTTGAGAGTATTGCAGGCGTAACTCGTTGCGTGAAAAGCAAATCATGAACCCAGGCTGAACAAACAAAAGAGGACGGCTTATAAAGTGACGGTGATTATCTGTAGCAGGTGTGCGGGGGCTGTGAGCAGCAGGTGAACTGATGAGTAACCATGGTAATGACTAAACAGGAAGTATGAGGGTAGAACGACGGAGTGAATAAAAATGCAACAAACCATAATATGGGAAGATCGGAGTACGAATCTTAACAATACTATTGGCTAAGTTTTATATTCATAAATGTAAGTTTCTCAATAACCGAAATAACCGACCTCTTTTTGTGCCTTTAAAAAAGATTTAGAACTCTACATTAAAACACTCTACCTCTAACAACCAAAAAGCTGTGAAAATGATGAAGCTGTGTTCCAAATTTAAGTTATTTACTGAGATTGAGTGAGCCTATGGCTTTGCACTTTGTTTATTTTATATGTATATATTTTTTGCATTCTATTTTAGTTACTTTGAATTAACAACTCCCTGGTGCTGTTTTGTACAGTTTTTATACTGTTTTGTACTGTTTTTGTACTTACTTTGATTATTATTTTCACCTGTTTGTAAATGTTGGAATTTATCAATAAAGGTTTATAAAGAAAAAAGTGCAGTTAACCATGTGACCGCCTGGCTCTGTTTGATTGGTGAAACGGAGTCAAACGTCACCAGTGACTGCATTTGATTGGTGAAATGCAGGCATGTTATAGATCCTACTTTGAAGGTCTGTCTGACAGACCAAACAAAGCGTGCATTAACAGATCGATAAAAATCAGTAGCGAGTAGCGAGCTGAATGTAGATAAATGGAGTGGAGTAAAAGTAGCGTTTCTTCTCTATAAATATACTCAAGTAAAAGTAAAAGTATGTTGCATTAAAGGCCTACTGAAACCCACTACTACCCACCACGCAGTCTGATAGTTTATACATCAATGATGAAATATTAACATTGCAACACATGCCAATACGGCCTTTTTAGTTTACTAAATTGCAATTTTAAATTTCCCGGGAGTTTCTTCTTGAAAACGTCGCGGAATGATGAAGTGTACGCGTGACGTCACTGACTGTTAGGAAGTATGAGCGCTGCGCACACACAGCTAAAAGTCGTCTGCTTTAACCGCATAATTACACAGTATTTTGGACATCTGTGTTGCTGAATCTTTTGCAATTTGTTCAATTAATATTGGAGAAGTCAAAGTAGAAAGATGGAGTTGGGAAGCTTTAGCCTTTAGCCACACAAACACACGGTGATTCCTTGTTTAAAATTCCCTAAGGGGAAACTTTACTATGGATCAGAGCGGTCAAGCGAACATGGATCCTGACCGAATGTCAACCAGCAGGTTTCGGTGAGAAAATTGTGGTAAAAAGTCGCTTCTTACCGGAGATCAGCTGACCTTGCCCCGTCCATAAAGCTGCCGTCGACTTCCCTGAGACATTGACGATAACACACCCGTGGACACACCCCTCCGACTATCAGGTACTATTAAACTCACTAAAACACTAGCAACACAATAGAAAGATAAGGGATTTCCCAGAATTATCCTAGTAAATGTGTCTAAAAATATCTGAATCTGTCCCAAAATGCAATCACGTTTTTTTTTTGTTTTGTTTTTTCTCGTCCGTCGCTATCAATATCCTCAAACACGAATCTTTCATCCTTGCTCAAATTAATGGGGAAATTGTCCTTTTCTCGGTCCGAATAGCTGTTTTTGTTGGAGGCTCCCATTAAAAACAATGTGAATATGTGAGGAGCCATCAACATGTGACGTCATCGTCTGCGACTTCCGGTAAAGGCAGGGATTTTCTGTTAGCGACCGAAAGTTGCGAACTTTATCGTGGATGTTCTCTACTAAAACCTTCCAGCAAAAATATGGCAATATCGCAAAATGATCAAGTATGACATATAGAATGTACCTGCTATCCCCGTTTAAATAGGAAAATCTCATTTCAGTAGGCCTTTAAAAGTACTTTTAGAAGTACAATTTATCCCAAAAGTTACTCAAGTAGATATAACGGAGTAAATGTTACTACCCACCTCTGCATATTAGGACTTAATTTGACGGAACAATGCGTCTATATTGGTGTGACACTCGCCAAAGTGGTTAGCAGGAGCAGAATTAACACCACAAAGTTTGCCATTCAGTCCGCACAGACGCTGCTAAGTGATTTTCGCTGAGGCCTCTTTAAGTCGGTGGGAGTCACGCTTGTCTTGTTGCGAGACAAACCAGGGGAGGACAATGTGAGGACACAACACACTGAGGGCTTTGAGCGGAGGAGCACAGGGGACGCACTGAGGGTTGCATTAGGAGGCTAATCAGGCTAATGTGTGCGGTGTGGCATCACGGGTCCCGATGAGGACGCCGTGGATGGACAATGGCGGCAATGTTGTCAAGGCTTACCTGGGGACGACGGCGGGGACGGGAAAGTGGTGTAGATAAGACGAGGGCGTGTGGCGCTGAGGGGCGCGCAGATGGAGGATGACGTCCTCTTCCCCAGTCTGAGGGGACAACGCGTCCTCCCGGAGGGAAGCTTCAGGTCCAGCGGCTCGTCCGAGGAGAGCATGTCGCCTTCGATGTCCGCGACACTGCTGGGGAGGACAGCACACATAACTTAAATCCTTGTAAAAAAAGCTCTTTTAACACAGATCGAATGCAAAATTGCTGCACTATAAACACATGTCGAAACACAAACTAATGTCCACTCCTCAGGAGGATGTTACAGTTGGTAACTTCTTTTTACACTTGTGTCACAGCTGAGACCAGGGGTCGGGAAGCTTTATGGCTGAAATAGCCCTGAAAGCCAAATATTTTAAAATGCATTTCCGTGAGAGCCATATCATATTTTTTTAACACTGAATAGAATAGAATAGAATAGACTTTATTGTCATTATATTTGTATATAACGAGATTAAAGACTCCAACTTAAGGTGCGGTTGTGGGAACAAAAATGGGGTAAAATAAATAACACAAGAGGTAATAAAGGAAAACCTAACAATTGAAATAAACAGACTACTAGCAAATAAAAATAACAAGCAATCCTGTACAACGGTGGTCCCCAACCTTTTTGTTTCCGCAGACCGGTCAACGCTTGATAATTAGTCCCGCGGCCCGGGCGGGGGGTCCTTTTTTTTATTATTATTATTTTTATTTTTTTCTTGTCATGAAAAAGGGAGGTTTTTGTGTTTGGTGCACTAATTGTAAGTGCATATTGTGTTTTTTATGTTGATTTAATAAATTTAAAAAAAAAACAATTTTTTTTGTTTGTTTCTTTTCTAATAAAAATGAATAAAAAATTATTCTGCGGCCCGGTACCAATCGGTACCCGATTCCCGGGTGCGGCCCGGTGGTTGGGGACCACTGCTGTACAACATACAAAACACTATAGAAATACAAAATACTGTACAATATACAGAACAAGACAAGAGTACCGAAGTAATAATACAACTAAATGCGTGCATTTTTTAAGTAAAACCAACATTTTTAGAGTATAATAAGTCTCTAATTCTTTTTTAATAACATTGTTATTGCTTGAACAGGTGCGGTAGAAAACGGATGGATGGATTAAAATGCATGAGAATGTTTTATATTTTGAACGTTATTTTTAATATCGTGATTACCAGCGGAATTATTCATTACTTATCGTGTTAAGCAATGTCAGCTAAGGTTTATCTGGGAGCCAGATGCAGCCATAGGTTCCCTACCCCTGGCTTAGACTGTTCAAATGTGTTTAAAATCTGACTTTTAAGGGTATTTTAGACTCAAATCAGAGTGTATGATTTTTGTATTGACAGTGGTTAACTTATGTGTACACTTGTGTCACAGTTAAGGCTGTTGAAATGTGTTGAAAGAGGATTTTTAGGGTGTTTATAGTCTAAAAGGTTTTTTTTTATGATTAATGGTTTACTTCTTTTTGCACGTGTCACAGTTAATAATGTTAAAATGTGCTGAAAGAGGATTTTTAGGGTATTTATAGTCTAGAAGGGTTTTTTATGATTAATGGTTGACTTCTTTTAGCACGTGTCACAGTAAATAATGTTAAAATGTGTTGAAAGACAAATTTTAGGGTATTTATAGTCTGAAGGTTTTTTTTTTATGATTAATGGTTTACTTCTTTTTGCACTTTAAGGGAATTTTAGGCTAAGTTCTAAGTGTAGCGTTTTTATGTTACCAATGGTTAACTTCTGTTTACACTAGTATAAGATTTAAGATGATTTTAATTATGATTTTATACGTTTATAGCACATTTAAGGCTGTTAAAATGTGTTGAAAGAGAAATTTTAGGGTATTTATAGTCTGAAGGTTTTTTTTTATGATTAATGATTTACTTCGTTTTGCACTTGGGTCACAGTTAATAATGTTAAAATGTGTCAAATGCTGACTATTAAGGATATTTTAGGCTAAAATTCATGGTAGAAGGTTTTTATGTTTACAGTGGTTAACTTCTTTTAACACTCGTGTGATATTTATTAATGTTAAAATGTCTTGAAAGAGGAATTTTAGGGTATTTATAGCCTAAAGGGATTTTTATGATTAATGGTTTACTTCTTTTTGCACTTGTGTCACAGATATTAATGTTACAATGTTTTTCTATTGATGACTATTAAGGATATTTTAGTCTAAAATTCAGTGTGGAATGTTTTTATGTTTATAATGGTTAACTTCTTTTAACACTTGTGTGATATTTAAGAATGCTAAAGTGGGCTAAAAGAGGAATTTTAAGGTATTTTTAGGCAAAAATCTGAGTGATTTGTGTTAAAATAAGTATTTAAAGGGCATTTTACATTAAATTCCAAGTGTAGCGTTTTATGTTAGCAGTGGTTAACTTCTTTTTATGCTTGTATCAGAGTTAAGATACTTTTAGTAAGTTAAAAGAGGACTTTTAGGGCTATTTTTACACCAGAGCCGGCGTCGAGGGTTTTAATGTGTACAAGGTTATAGCTTGGAATGTGTCAAACGCTGACTTTTAAGGGTATTTTAGGCTAAAATTCATGGTGGAAGTTGTTTATGTTTACAGTGGTTAACTTCTTTTACCACTTGTGTGATAGTTAAGAATGATAAAGTGGGTTAACAGAGGACTTTTGAGGGATTTTTTAGGCTATAATCTGAGTGGAGGGTTTTTATGTCTACAGTGATTAACTTTTATTTTACACTTGTGTCACAGCTAAGACTTAAATTGTATTAAAATAAGTATTTTAAAAGCATTTTAGGCTAAATTCCAAGTGTAGCGTTTTTATGTGTACAGTGGTTAACTTTTTTATACACTTGTGGCACAGATAAGGATGTAAAAATGTGTTGAAAGAGGAAGTTTAAGGGTATTTATCGTCTAAAATGTTTTTTTTTTCATAATTAATGGTTTACTTCCTTTTGCACTTGTGTCACAGTTAAGAATGTAAAATGTGTCAAACGCTGATTTTTAGGGGTAATTTAGGCTAAAATTCATGGTGGAAGGTTTGTATGTTTACAGGGGCTAACTTCTTTTACCACTTGTGTGATATTTAAGGATGCTAAAGTGGGTTAAAAGAGGAATTTTATGGGTATTTTTAGGCTAAAAATCTGAGTGGAGGCTTTTCATATCTACAGTGGTTAACTTGTTTTTACACTTGTGTCACAGTTAAGAATGTTAAAATGTGTCAAATACTGACTTCAAAGGGTATTTTAGACTAAAATTCATGGTGGAAGTTTTTTTTGTTTACAGCGGTTAACTTCCTTTAACACTTGTTTAAGAATGCTAAAGTGGGTTAAAATAGGAATTTTAAGGGTATTTTTCAGCTAAAATCTGAGTGGAGTCTTTTTACACTTGTGTAACAGCTAAGCCTTAAATTGTATTAAAAAAAAGTATTTTAAAGGCATTTTAGGCTAAATTCCATGTGTAGCGTTTTTAATATTGTAAAATGGATTCAACTTGTGAGAGTATTTTAGGCTAAAAATCATGGTGGAAGATTTTTATGTTTACAGTAGTTAACTTCCTCTATCACTTGTTTGACATTTAAGAATGCTAAAGTGGGTTTGAAGAGGAATTTTAAGGATATTTTTAGGCTAAAAACTGAGTGGAGGCTTTTTACACTTGTGTCACAGCTTAAACTTAAATTGGGTTAAAAAAGTATTTTAAGGGAATTTTAGGCTAAATTCCAAGTGTAGCGTGTTTATGTTAGCAGTGGTTAACTTCTTTTTACACTTTTAGTGAAGTAAAATATAACTTTTAGTGGTATTTTTACGTGTTAAAGGTTGGGCTGAGAATGTGTCAAACGCTGACTTTCAAGGGTATTTTAGGCTAAAATTCATGGTGGGAGGTTTTTATGTTTACAGTGGTTAACTTCTTTTACCACTTGTGTGATATTTAAGAATGCTAAAGTGGGTTGGCAGAGGACTTTGGAGGATATTTTAGGCTACGATCTGAGTGGAGGCTCTTCATGTCTACAGTGATCCACTTTTTTTTTCACACTTGTGTCACAGCTAAGACTTAAATCGTATTAAAGTAAGTATTTTAAGGGCATTTTAGGCTAAATTCGAAGTGTAGCATTTTTAATATTGTAAAATGGATTCAAAGGGGACTTGTAAGAGTATTGTAGGCTAAAAATCATGGTGGAAGATTTTTATGTTTACAGTGGTTAACTTCTTGTATCACTTGTGTGACATTTAAGAATGCTAAAGTGGGTTAGAAGAGGAATTTTAAGGGTATTTTAGGCTAGAAATCATGGTGGAAGATTTTTATATTTATAGTGATTAACTTCTTTTACCACTTTTGTGATATTTAAGAATGCTAAAGTGGGTTAAAAGAGGAATTTTAAGGGTATTTTTAGGCAAAAAACTGAGTGGAGGCTTTTTACACTTGTGTCACAGCTAAGACTTAAATCGGGTTTTTATGATAGCAATGGTTAACTTCTGTTTACACTTGTATTAGAGTTAAGATACTTTTAAATAGTTAAACTACAGTGGTTAACTTTTTTATACATTTGAGGCACATTTAAGGCTGTTCAAATGTGTTGAAGGAAGAATTTTAAGGCTATCTAAAAGTTTTTTTTAATGATTAATGGTTTACTTCTTTTTGTATTTGTGTCACAGTTAATAATATTAAAATGTGTCGAACGCTGATTTTAAGGGTATTTTAGGTTAAAAACCATGGCGGAAGGTTTTTATGTTTACAGGGGTTAACTTCTTTTACCACTTGTGTGATATTTAGGAATGCTAAAGTGGGTTAACAGAGAACTTTTTAGGGTATTTTTAGGCTAAAATTTAAGTGGGGGCTTTTCATGTTGACAGTGGTTAACTGTGTTACCATAATTTTTTTATTGGATTTTTGGTGAGTTAAAGCAATCAGAGCGGAAGTCTTTACATATTATTTCGTCTTTTTTCAGCTTTGGATCCTCTACGAAGCGTCAGAGCGTGAGCACGTCATAACCATTCCTGACTTTACAAGCTAAAAGCTAGTTTTCCGTTCCAAGCCATGTGATACTCTGGAGCGAAAAAGCAGCTCTGTGACTCAAGAGCAGGAATTCTTGTTGGGCCGAGTGACTCAAAAGCCAGTAATGTGCTTCTCGGGGCACTTGGGGGGTGGGGGGGAGAAAAACACTGCGGGAGAAAGAAGTGAACGTGCGAGGAAATGCGCAACAGCTGCAGCGACGCAACACGTGCGCGTTATTTCGAAGTGTAAAAATTCTGCAGCCCGTCGTTTGCGTCCACTGGTGTTTGTGATGTGGACTGAACAGGCCGACTAACTGGACGCCTAACAGCTCCTGGCCTCAACTTTCCACTAGCGTGCAAGTCACGGTAATTTCCCCGCCAGAAGCTGGTGTGTTTGCGTGCGCGCTGTGACGGCTTCAGCGACAGTAAGGAAAACAGTATGAGAAATAGTTTCTCTTTGTTTTTGTGTGGCTTTTTTTTTTTTTTAAGACGGTCCGTCACAAGGGTGACACATACAGTCCCAGCAGACACAAGACATTGAAACAACATTGAGAACTTAGGTCCTGACGTTGAGAAACTCAAACCAAACGTTGAAACAACATGCTTTTTAACAACGTTTATTCAATGTTGGTTTCTGACGTTGATTTGACCCTTGAAATGTGGTCATTTCCCAACAAACAACGTGGGTACGACGTTAGATTAGATAGATTAAATAGTACTTTATTTATTCTTTCAGGAGCCGTCCTTCAGGAAAATAAAAATGTTCAGCACAATCCCATTCGAGATCAGACAAACGTTACAGGGAGACAGAACAGGATCGCTGACGGGTCTGCCGGCTTCCAGCGCCCCTTACAAAAAAGATGAGATACAGGTAATGGGAGAAATGGGAGAAAAAAATAGAAGATTTAAATAAAATCAAAAAATCGGTCTAAGCCTGGGCCCCTGGAGAGGGGGTCCAGACTGAGGCCAAGGGGAAAAACAACAACAACTCATAGCCAAAGAACACGACAAACATCAAAGATCAAAGGACATGAAAGATTTTTAAGCAGCGGATACAACCAGCCACTTCTACATACAGCTAGGAATAAAAAGTCAAAGAAACATATACACTGTGGTGGCCTCTGCGGTGTTCCACGCCATCGTCCGCTGGGGTGGATGGAGCATGGCCAGAGACAGGAGCAGACCCAACAAAGCAACCAAGACAGCCGACTCCACTCTCGGCCGCCAACCAACTCTCGGCCAGTGTCCAGTCCGAAGTGTCTAAAGGCCAGTGTCCGTTAGACACCTATGTTGTCTCAATTTACAAATACGACTATTTTGGAATGTTGTTTCAAAGTCAGTTTTAAAGGACATGTATGTATAATCAATGTCTAGTGCCTGCTGGGGTACCTCTCAAAAATGAGTGCAGTTCTATAGAAATGACGGTATACCACAGTGGTTGAATCCAGAAATGTAATGATCACCATTTTTTTTTGTTTTGTTTGTTTTTGTTATTGTTTACACACTCAGGAAATAAATCCCTGGACTGGTGTCGTCCCGATACCGATATTTTGGTACTGGTGCCAAAATTATTTCGATATATTTTGGTACTTTGCGATACTTTCCTAAATAAAGCGGACCACAAAAAATTGCATTACTGGCTTTATTTTAACAAAAAATCTTACGGTACATTAAACATATGTTTCTTATTGCAAGTTTGTCCTTAAATAAAATAGTGAACGTACAAGACAACTTGTCTTTTAGTAGTAAGTAAGCAAACATAGGCTCCTAATTAGTCTGCTGACATATGCAGTAACATATTGTGTCATTTTCCATTCTATCATTTTGTCAAAATTATTAAGGCTGTCTTGTCCCTAATACAAGGCCATTCAACTGGCAAACCCGGGGCCAATTCTGGCCTGGGAATGACACTATAGGTTCACTTGGGATACAAACATGTTTGCAGCAAATTCCTAAAAACACTAGAGTGCTTGATTGATTGATTGATTGAAACTTTTATTAGTAGATTGCACAGTACAGTACATATTCCGTACAATTGCCCAGTAACTGGTAACACCCCAATAAGTTTTTCAATTTGTTTAAGTCGGGGTCCACGTAGAGGAATTTGGATTACCGTGGACAAGTGTTGTCCCGATACCAATATTTTGGTAGCGGAACCAAAATTATTTCGATACTTTTTGGTACTTTTCTAGTTAAAGGGGACCACAAAAAATTGCATTATTGGCTTTATTTTAACAAAATTGGGACCACCCTAATTTTCACAGATTTCACCACCAGGGGTGCTAATGAGACATTCTCTATTACAGTGGTTCTCAACCTTTTTTCAGTGATGTACCCCTTGTGAACTTTTTTTTAATTCAAGTACCCCCTAACCAGAGCAAAGCATTTTTGGTTGAAAAAAAAGAGATAAAGAAGTAAAATACAGCACTATGTCATCAGTTTCTGATTTATTAATTTGTATAACAGTGCAAAATATTGCTCATTTGTAGTGGTCTTTCTTGAACTATTTGGAAAAAATTTTATAAAATAACCAAACACTTGTTGAAAAATAAACAAGTGATTCAATTAAAAAATAAAGATTTCTACACATAGAAGTAATCATCAACTTAAAGTTCCCTCTTTGGGGATTGTAATAGAGATCCATCTGGATTCATCGACTTAATTCTAAACATTTCTTCACAAAAAAAAAAAATCTTTAACATCAATATTTGTGGAACATGTCCACAAAAAATCTAGTTGTCAACACTGAATATTGCATTGTTGCATTTCTTTTCACATTTTATAAACTTACATTCATATTATGCTGAAGTATTATTCAATAAATATATTTATAAAGGATTTTTAATTTGTTGCCATTTTTAGAATATTTTTAAAACATCTCATGTACCGCTTGGCATACCTTCAAGTACCCCAAGGGGTACGCGTACCCCCATTTGAGAACCACTGCTCTATTAGATGCAATGGTTTTCCGTATTGGGACCATGATTTATGTCCTAACTTGTTCACCGGTCCTCATATGGAAGGTACTTTTCCTTAATGATGTCTCAAGAAGGGTAGAAATACAAGAACACACACACACACACACACACACACACAGGACCATATGTACACATGCAGTCTGAAATCATCACAGACTAAAAACCCTGACGTTAGAGGACCCCCCCAGCCCCCTCCTGCCCCCAAAAACACCAGCACCAACCTCCAGCAGCTCCTCCAGCCCTTTTTCCCCTCAATGACCTATGTTTGTGGCAGCCTGCCCAGACCCTCTTATAGATCCCCTCCTGCCTAGAAAAACACTCTCCTGCCATTCCGCCTCTCACGCACATACACGTATAGATCCTAAACACATGTCAAGGGGGGCGAGGGGGCTTTCATCCAGAGCTAGTTAACACATGCATACAATTACACGACACCAGGCACGCCCCACTTTATACACAACACGCGTGCAGAGAGTGATGACCACCCCCCCCTCCCCCCTCTCCCCCTCTCTACATACAGGAAAGCGTCCACGGTGCCCTGATGTGGCCTCTCCCTCGCCGCTATTTACCCATCTCTCTCTCTCTCTCTCTCTCTCTCTCTCTCGCCATCTCCCTCCTTCCTGTGGTTTTCCTCTCCCAGTCCTCCAGCAGAGCATACCTCGCCTGCTCGCTCACTCCCGCAACATTTTTTTTTTTTTCTCCTCCCTTATTTTTAATTTTGAACTTCCTTTGCCTTGTTTTTTCCTCCATATTTCCACTGCTCCAAAGTGAACTGAGGAAGACGCTCCCGGAGTTAAAAAGGACGCTCCATCACTCAGGGAACGGTGCATCATTTGGGAGGTTTCCACTTTGAAAGTGTCCATAGTGGCTCTCTGGAACTTTTAATAAAGATATATGAAAAATGGAAAAAGATGAGGGGAAAAAAACATATTTTTTGTTTTAATATGGTTTCCATTGGAGGACAAAAATGACGCAAACCTCCCTAATTGTTATAAAGCACACTGTTTATATTAAACATGCTTCACTGATTCCAGTATTTGGCGAGCGCCGTTTTGTCCTACTAATTTTGGCGGTCCTTAAACTCACCGTAGTTTGTTTACATCAGGCGTGCCCACACTTTTTCTGCAGGCGAGCTACTTTTCAATTGACCGAGTCAAAAGAATCTACCTGATTCATATATATATAATTTATATTTAATTATTTATGAAAGAGACGTTTCTGTTAACACGTTAAAGGTGTTTAATGATAACACAAGCATGTTTATATTGCCGATTTTATTGTACCATATGTCCCGGCAAGAAATCTGCGTTCAAAGGACTCCGGCTTATTAGTGATTCCTAAAGCCCAAAAAAAGTCTGCGGGCTATAGAGCGTTTTCCGTTCGGGCTCCAGTACCCTGAAATGCCCTCCCGGTAACAGTTTGAGATGCTACCTCAGTAGAAGCATTTAAGTCTCACCTTAAAACTCATTTGTATACTCTAGCCTTTAAATAGACCTCCTTTTTAGACCAGTTGATCTGCCGCTTCTTTTTTTTTCTCCTCTGTCCCCCCCTCTCTTGTGGAAGGGGTCCGGTCCGATGGCCATGGATGAAGTACTGGCTGTTCAGAGTCAGGACCCAGGATGGACCGCTCGTCGGGACCCAGGATGGACCGCTCGCCTGTGTATCGGTTGGGTACATCTCTACGCTGCTGATCCGACTCCGCTTGGGATGGTTTCCTGTGGACGTGACTCTCGCTGCTGTCTTGGATCCGTTTTGAACTGAACTCTCGCGGATGTGTTGGAGCCACTATGGATTGAACTTTCACAGTATCATGTTAGACCCGCTCGACATCCATTGCTTTCGGTCCCCCTAGGTTGGGGGGGGGGGGTTGCCCACATATGAGGTCCTTTCCAAGGTTCTCATTGTCATCATTGTCACTGGCGTCCCACAGGGTGTGAGTTTTCCTTGCCCTTATGTGGGTTCTTCCGAGGATGTCATAGTCGTAGTGGTTTGTACAGTCCTTTGAGACATTTATGATTTAGGTCTATATAAATAAACATTGATTGATTGATTGATTGATTGATTGATTTAACACATAGACAAGAATATAAGTTGGTGTATTACCTGATTCTGATGACTTGCATTGATTGGAATCAGACAGTAGTGCTGATAACGTCCACATTTTCAAATGGAGGAGAAAAAAGTCCTCCTCTCTGTCGAATACCACATGAAAGTGGTTAGTTTTTGGCGTCTTATTTGTCCAGCTTCCATACTCGTTTTTATACATTTTGCAAGGAATACATTGACGGCCAACTCTGTAGCTTGCTAACTTGTGCACGCTAGTTTTCTGAGACTCTTATTTTGTTAGCGCAGGCAGGAGGAAGCATGGCTTTTATTGTGAAGACAGCAACTTTGCAGTCTGTCTTTAGGGTTTTGACAGCAGGTACGGCGCGTGAGTGTTGAAATAAAAAGTGTTTCTCGCCCTCCTCTTGGTCCATCCATCCATTTTCTACCGCTTATTCCCTTTGGTGTCGCGGGGGGCACTGGTGCCTATCTCAGCTACAATCGGGCGGAAGGCAGGGTACACCCTGGACAAGTCGCCACCGCAGTGCCAACACAGATAGACAACATTCACACTCACACACTAGGGCCAATTTAGTGTTGCCAATCAACCTATCCCCAGGTGCATGTTTTTAGAAGTGGGAGGAAACCGGAGTACCCGGAGGGAACCCACGCATTCACGGGGAGAACATGCAAACTCCACACAGAAAGATCCCGAGCCCGGGATTGAACCCAAAACTACTCAGGACCGTGAAGCCCCCTCCTCTCGGTCATGTTTTCTTAAAGGGGAACATTATCACCAGACCTATGTAAGCGTCAATATATACGTTGATGGTGCAGAAAAAAGACCATCTATTTTTTTAACCGATTTCCGAACTCTAAATGGGTGAATTTTGGCGAATTAAACGCCTTTCTGTTTATCGCGCTGGAGACGATGACGTCAGAATGTGACGTCGCTGAGGTAACACACCCACCATTTTCATTTTCAACACATTACAAACACCGGGTCTCAGCTCTGTTATTTTCCGTTTTTTTTACTATTTTTTGGAACCTTGGAGACATCATGCCTCGTCGGTGTGTTGTCGGAGGGTGTAACAACACTAACAGGGAGGGATTCAAGTTGCACCACTGGCCCGAAGATGCGAAGGTATCTGCCGCCAGACCCCCATTGAATGTGCCAGAGTGTCTCCACATTTGACCGGCGGTGCTAAAGCAGACATGGCACAGAGATGTATGAATAACCTGCAGATGCATTTGCAACGATAGTCAACGAAATCACAAAGGTGAGTTTTGTTGATGTTGACTGCCAGCTAATCGATGCTAACATGCTACGCTAATCGATGCTAACATGCTATTTACCGGCGGTGCTAAAGCAGACATGGAACAAAGATGTATGGATAACCCGTAGATGCATTTGCAACTATATTACGTTTCCTTCCACCCACATTTAATGCGAAAAAAAAACACTTACCAATCGACGGATTTAAGTTGCTCCAGTGTCAAAAGATGCAAAAGTCCTGATCGTTTGGTCCGCACATTTTACTGGCGATGCTAACGCAGCTATTCAGCAATGCTATGGCTATGAATAACATCAATAGCTATTCGCTCAATAGCTTCAGTTTCTTCTTCAATATTTTCATACTCCAACCATCTGTTTCAATACATGCGTAATCTGTTGAATCGCTTAAGTCGCTGACATCCGAGTTTGAATCCGAGCTAATGTCACGATATCTTGCTGTGGTATTCCCATTGTTTGTTTACATTGGCAGCACTGTGTGACGTCACAGGGAAATGGCCAGTGTCTTCGCAGAGAGCCGAAAATAAGGCACTTTAAAGCTTTATTTAGGGATATTCCGAGACCGGTAAAATTTTGAAAAAAACTTCAAAAAATACAACAAGCCACTGGGAACTGATTTTTATTCTTTTTAACGCTTTTGAAATTGTGATAATGTTCCCCTTTAATAATGATCTGGCAGCAGCCAGCGCCATCTCAGAAGCCTTGCCGTTAATGTCAATCAAGTGACAAAAGTGACGTCGTAGTAAAGATTGATGATCACAAATTTTTAGGTTTATTTTTTTGATGCTTGGTTTGCGATCGACTGGCAGACCCTCCACGATCGACCGGTAGCTCGCAATCGACATAATGGGGATCCCTGGTTTACATGTATAACTTTCTCCGACTTTCTAAGACGTGTTTTATGCCACTTCTTTTTCCGTCTCATTTTGTCCACCAAACTTTTAATGTTGTGCATGAATGCACAAAGGTGAGTTTTCTTGATGTTATTGACTTGTGTGGAGTGCTAATCAGACATATTTGGTCACTGCATGACTGCAAGCTGATGGATGCTAACATGCTATTTAGGCTAGCTGTATGTACATATTGCATCATTATGCCTCATTTGTAGCTATATTTGAGCTCAGTTAGTTTCCTTTAAGTCCTCATAATACAATTTATATCTGATGACACACTATCTGTATGTAACATGGCTTTTAATGTTTTGCGGCTCCAGACGGATTTGTTTTTGTATTTTTGGTCCAATGTGGCTCTTTCAACATTTTGGGTTGCCGACCCCTGGTCTTCTTGATGCAGTATTACAGTATTTTCGAATAAGGCTGCGTCCCAATTCTCCCTCTTACTTTTTGTCTTAGCCCTTCGCTTAGGCCAGGGGTCGGCAACCCAAAATGTTGAAAGAGCCATATTGGACCAACAATACAAAAAACTAATCTGTCTGGAGCCGCAAAAAATGAAAAGTCGTATATAATTGTAATAATAATTATAATATTTATAATAGAGGCAACACATGACGTAAGTCTCTCTATTAGCTATAATAGCCAACTATCAAAATGATATCAAATTAAGCAAATCTTTATTGACAGAAATGTTGAAATGTAATGTTTATTCTACACATTTTTACAACATTAGAAACCATTAGTACATCAGAGGCTACTCAGAAGGTGGGATAACTCCTGGAAATGACTGGCTTTTATTGGCCAAAGGTATAGATGTGTGTGTCCAAGTTAAAGGGAACAACAGGCTGTCTTCTTCTATTGGATTTATTACAAACTTTGGCAAGCTAGGTAATATTTGCTGTGGTCTGGAACAACATGGCACACAAACAACTATCAGAAATGCAGCCAATATTACATACAGATAATGTGTCAGGAGACATGCAAAACTAAATTATATACAAAGAGGAGAAAAGTAAAATGAATGAAATGAGCTCAAATATACCTACAAGTGAGGCATAATGATTAGAGATGTCCGACAAAATGGCTTTTTTGCCGATATTCCGATATTGTCCAACTTTTAATTACCGATTAAGATATCAACCGGTACCGATATATGCAGTCGCGGAATTAACACATTATTATACCTAATTTTGTTGTGATGCCCCGCTGGATGCAATAAACAATGTAACAAGGTTTTCCAAAATAAATCAGCTCAAGTTATGGGAAAAAAATGCCAACATGGCACTGCCATATTTATTATTGAAGTCACAAAATTGCATTATGTTTTTTAACATGCCTCAAAACAACAGCTATGAATTTGGGACAAGCATGAGGAAGTTGAGGGGGGTGGGGGAGCGGGGGGTGTATATTATAGCGTTCCGGAAGAGTTAGTGCTGCAAGGGGTTCTGGGTATTTGTTCTGTTGTGTTTATGTTGTGTTACGGTGCGGATGTTCTCCCGAAATGTGTTTGTCATTCTTGTTTGGTGTCGGTTCACTGTGTGGCGCATATTCATAACAGTGTTAAAGTTGTTTATGCGGCCACCCTAAGTGTGACCTGTATGGCTGTTGACCAAGTATGCTGTGGATTCACTTGTTTGTGTGAAAAGCCGAAGATATCATGTGATTGGGCCGGCACGGAAAGGCAGTGCCTTTAAGGTTTTTTGGCACTTTGTACTTCTCCCAAGTACGTGTACCACTCCATACAGTGGCGTTTTAAAAAGTCATAAATTTTACTTTTTGAAAACGATACCGATGATTTCCGATATTACATTTTAAAGCATTTATCGGCCAATAATATCGGCAGTTGGACATCTCTAATAATGATGCAATATGTACATACAGCTAGCCTAAATAGCATGTTAGCATTGATTAGCTTGCAGTCATGCAATGACATAATATCAATGATTAGCACTCCAACAAGTCAATAACAATCAACAAAGTGCACCTTTGTGCATTCACGCACAGCAATAAAAGTTTGGTGAACAAAATTAGACAAAGAAGGAGAGGAAGATTTTACATGTAAACAAACTGTTGTGTCACAGTCCACACTATAGTGAGTTCAAGTACCGCCAAAATTACTGGGACAAAACGATGTTCACCGAATACTCTCATCAGTGAAGTATACACACAAACATATTAAATGGTGGGCTTTCGAGCAATTGTGAAGGTCTGTGTCATGTTTGTCCTCAATCAACAAACATTCCAAGACCAAAATTCCTACCTCTTTTTCCATTTTCAATCCTTTTTTAAAAATGCTCCAGGGAGCCACTAGGGCTGCACTAAAGAGCTGAAAGCGGCTCGAGAACTAACCCTTGGCTTAGGCAAAAGCCAAACCAAGTGTGGTCCTGACCACACTCACACCCGAGTGATATGATAAGAAGGCTGGGTAGAAAGCACACAAACGTAACTAATTTTTGATTTACGATATTTAATAATTTGCTACTCCATGTAAATATTGCAATGTTTTGAGGGTTTTTATTTTAAAATAGCTTGTCATAAAAGCTAGCTAACACGGCTGTCAAGACTAGCAACAAACAAGCTTCACTACAATTTACTGTTTCATGAACGATTGAACACAGAGTCTATTTTCAAAATTCACATTAGACATGTTTAGAATGTTGTTGTTTTTTTTCATTTTAAAATCGTTCATTATGGCAAACTAGCTAACACATTTCTTGAACATACATAATAGATGCAATTAGCGATGTAACGGCATGAAAATTTCATATCACCGGTGTTGTGACCAAAATTATCACTGTTATCTTTATTATCATTCATCCATCCATCCATCTTCTTCCGCTTATCCGAGGTCGGGTCGCGGGGGCAGCATCTTAAGCAGGGAAGCCCAGACCCTCTCCCCAGCCACTTCGTCTAGCTCTTCCCGGGGGATCCGAGGCGTTCGCAGGCCAGCCGGGAGACATAGTCTTCCCAACGTGTCCTGGGTCTGCCCCGTGGCCTCCTACAGGTTGGACATGCCCTAAACACCCCCCTAGGGAGGCGTTCGGGTGGCATCCTGACCAGATGCCCGAACCACTTCATCTGGCTCCTCTCGATGTGAAGGAGCAGCGGCTTTACTTTGAGTTCCTCCCGGATGACAGAGCTTCTCACCCTATCTCTAAAGGAGAGCCCCACCACCCGGCGGAGGAAACTAATTTCGGCCGCTTGTACCCGTGATCTTGTCCTTTCGGTCATGACCCAAAGCTCATGACCATAGGTGAGGATGGGAACATAGATCGACCGGTAAATTGAGGGCTTTGCGTTCCGGCTCAGCTCCTTCTTCACCACAGCGGATCAGTACAACGTCCGCATTACTGAAGACGCCGCACCGATCCGCCTGTCGATCTCACGATCCACTCTTTATTATCATGACATTGTTAAATGTGTTCAAAATGTACCTTCACCCTGAAATATTTTAACCAAGTGCTTTTTTAGAACATTAATTTGTCTTGTATTATTGCTAGCACTTAAGTTAGCTAGCAATTAGCGGCCTAGCTGCTTCTTAAGTAACAAAGAAGAATTACTAAGTTTTTAAACCGGTGGTAACAATAAATAAAATTAGAATTTTACCGTGTTTATCTTCGTATCTAATCCGTAGATGCCATGTATCACGAACAACAACATAACATTAAGTTGTGGGACAGGAGCACACAAATGTTAGCAACAGTAGCAAATAGCTATGTTAGCTACAGTGTTAATTTTACACTCACGTTGTAACAAAATCATGCAAGGTTAGCTTATTTGCCAGAGAAAAACTAATTGATTGAATTTCTCCAGCTGACTGGGTAGATACAGTTGTGGCCAAAAGAAGTGAAGTGAAGTGAAGTGAATTTTATTTATATAGCGCTTTACTCTAGTGACTCAAAGCGCTTTACATAGTGAAACCCAATATCTAAGTTACATTCAAACCAGTGTGGGTGGCCCTGGGAGCAGGTGGGTAAAGTGTCTTGCCCAAGGACACAACGGAGAAAAGAACCTTCCTCCAGACGGTCCTATCTTTGTCCATGTGATGTCAGATGAAGCAAAAACTGAGCTGTTTGGCCACAATACCCAGCAATATGTTTGTAAGAGAAAAGGTGAGGCCTTTAATCCCAGGAACACCATACCTACCGTCAAGCATGGTGGTGGTAGTATTATGTTCTGGGCCTGTTTTGCTGCCAATGGAACTGGTGCTTTACAGAGAGTAAATGTGACAATGAACAAGGAGGATTACCTCCAAATTCATCAAGACAACCTAAAATCATCAGCCCGGAGGTTGGGTCTTGGGCGCAGTTGGGTGTTCCAACAGGACAATGACCCCTAACACACGTCAAAAGTGGTAAAGGAATGGCTGAATCAGGCTAAAATTAAGGTTTTGGAATGGCCTTTCCAAAGTCCTGACTTAAATGTGTGGACGATGCTGAAGAAACAAGTCCATGTCAGAAAACCAACAAATTTAGCTGAACTGCACCAATATTGTCAAGTAGAGTGGTTAAAAATTCAACCAGAAGCTTGCCAGAAGCTTGTGGATGGCTACCAAAACCGCCTTATTGCAGTCAAACTTGCCAAAGGACATGTAACCAAATATTAACATTGCTGTATGTATACTTTTGACCCAGCAGATATGGTCACATTTTCAGTAGACCCATAATAAATTCATAAAAGAAAACAAAACTCCATGAATGTTTTTTGTGACCAACAAGTATGTGGTCCAATCACTCTGTCACAAAAAAGTTGTAGAAGTTATTAGAAACTCAAGACAGCCATGACATTATGTTCTTTACAAGTGTATCTAAACTTTTGACCATGACTGTATATCTCAGGCCATGTCTACACTGAGTTGTTTAATCCCTTAAACCATGGGTGTCAAACTCTGGCCCGCGGGCCAAATTTGGCGCGCCATGTAATTTCATTTGGCCCTTGAGGAAATATCAAATTAACATTAGATCTGGCCCGCCGGTATTATAGAGTGGCTGTGCCGCTCTAACACCGCATTCACCGCTAATATTCATACTTGCCAACCCTCCCGATTTTCCCGGGAGACTTCCGAAGTTCAGTGCCCCTCCCGAAAATCTCCTTGGGCAACCATTCTCCCGAATATCTCCCGATTTCCACCCGGACAACAATATTGGGGGCCGTGCCTTAAAGGCACTGCCTTTAACGTTCTCTAAAACCTGTCGTCACGTCCGCTTATCCTACATACAAACAGCTTCATAATGTAAGCGGCTTATACACACTCATAAGTGAATGCAAGCATACTTGGTCAACAGCCATACAGGTGACACTTGAGGGTGGCCGTATAAACAACTTTAAAACAGTTACAAATATGTGCCACACTGTGAAGCCACACCAAACAAGAATGACAAATGCATTTCGGGAGAACATCCGTACCGTAACACAACAGAACAAATACCCAGAACCCCTTGCAGCACTAACTCTTCCGGGCCACTACAATACACGCTACCACCTAAAAGGTTCATTTGTTCAACCTTGGCCCGCGGCTTTGTTCAGTTTTATATTTTGGCCCACACTGTATTTGAGTTTGACACCCCTGCCTTAAACGAATAATTATTTAGCCTAAGCCACATTTCAGCCACGCTAAATTATCGTTTAAGGTCCCCCTCCTCAAAAAAATGTTTTACACAAAATGCGCTGTGTATTTCTTGAATCTCCAGCTCTCAGCTTTGTATGGACTCATTGATCGTTTACAAACTGAGTTCGGGGAGGAAGTGAAGCCAGAAAGACCGCGCCCCACACAGGAAGTGACGTCAGAGAGAACGAAAAGAATGGAGTCATGTCTACCTTAAGTGAAGGAAACGCGCGATTGCAGCTATTTCGGATACAACACTTCTCAGACGGCAAGAGAACTTTCGCAGCTATGATTCTATATACCAAAAATCCTCGTCCCTTCCTCCCGTTAATCTGATACAACCAGTGTGGCTACAAATGTTGCTTTATGGATGTGACTGTGAAATGGCCAGGCAGCGTGCATGATGCCCGCATCTTCGCTAACTCCGCCATTAGCGCGTAGCTGAAACACGGAACCATCCCCTCCTGTCCCAAACAACTCCTGGAAGATTAAGATCCGTTCCCTGGTTTTCTTTTGGGTGAGCCAGCTTATCCCCTGATGCCATATCTCACGAAAGACTACCCCAACAGCGGAGTCGATCTGCATGAATGATGGCTCAGGTGTGATTCACTACAACAGGGCCCCACAGCACACTAGAGTTCTAGTTCATTGAAATACCCCAACACTGGATATTGTTCAAAGGAGATACATGTTAACTTGAAAACTTGCACACAAAACACAGCAAACAAATGTAAAATGCACAGCAAACTATATACAATACACACAATTTTACAGTGAAGTAAAGTCATCTACAGGAGAGCTTGGAGCAGATAGACGCTCAGGTGGATTTATTTTTTTTATTTTTTTTCGCGCCTGCGTGCTAGGTCGCATTGTGTCGGCAGACGGAGGGAAGCGGAGGTCTTAAACGGTGGCATTGTTGTGTGCGGACACGGATAAGGTTAAGGTTAGGTTTGATTTAAATGGTAAAAATGGTTGTACTTGTATAGCGCCTTTCTACCTTTTTTAAAGGGGAACATTATCACAATTTCAAAAGGGTTAAAACCAATGAAAATCAGTTCCCAGTGGCTTATTTTATTTTTCGAAGTTTTTTTTTTAATTTTAGCAATCCCAGAATATCCCGAAAAAAGGCTTTAAAGTGCCTGATTTTCGCTATCTGTGAAGCCACCGCCCGTTTTCCTGTGACGTCATCCAGTGATGCCAATACAAACAAACGGATAGCAAGATATAGCAACATTAGCTCGGATTCAGACTCGGATTCCAGCGGCTTAAGCGATTCAACAGATTGGAGTATGGAGGCAGATAGCGAAAACGAAATTGAAGAAGAAACTGAAGCTATTGAGCGAATAGCTATTGACGCTATTCGGCCATGTCTGTCTTAGCATCGCCGGTAAAATGTGCAGACCAAACGTTCGGGACTTTTGCATCTTGTGACACTGGATCAACTTAAATCCGTTGATTGGTAAGTGTTTGTTTGGCATTATATGTGGGTGGAGGGAAAGGTTGGATGCAAATTTAGCTACAAATGTACATACAGCTAGCCTAAATAGCATGTTAGCATCGATTAGCTGGCAGTCATGCCGCGACCAAATATGTCTGATTAGCACATAAGTCAACAACATCAACAAAACTCACCTTTGTGATTTCGTTGACTTTATCGTTGGAAATGCATCTGCAGGTTATCCATACATCTCTGTGCCATCTCTGCCTTAGCATCGACGGTAAAATGTGCAGACACTCCGGCACATTCAATGGGGGTCTGGCGGAGGATTTCTTTGACTTTATCATTGGAAATGCATCTGCTTTGAGTGACGCAGGATATCTACACAATCTTGCCATCTCTGTAGTAGCATAGCTTTTGTTGGTAAAGTGTGCGGAACAAACGACTGACCATTTCGTCGGCTTTCCCCACACCCTCGTATTTTGAAAAAATTTCGTCCAATTTCTTGCCACTTTCGCATCTCTGGGCCAGTGGTGCAACTTGAATCCCTCCCTGTTGGTGTTGTTACACCCTCCGACAACACACCGACGAGGCATGATGTCTCCAAGGTATGGAAAACAGTCGAAAAAACGGAAAATAACAGAGCTGAGAGCCGGTGTTTGTAATGTGTTTGAGAAAATGGCGGCTTTATTACCTATGTGACGTCACGTTCTGACGTAATCGCTCCGAGAGCGATAAATAGAAAGGCGTTTAATTCGCCAAAATTCACCCATTTAGAGTTCGGATATCGGTAAAAAGAATATATGGTCTTTTTTCTGCAACATCAAGGTATATATTGACGCTTACATAGGTCTGGTGATAATGTTCCCCTTTAAGGAACCCAAAGCGCTTTGACACTATTTCCACATTCACCCATTCACACACACATTCACGCACTGATGGCGGGAGCTGCCATGCAAGGCGCAAATCAGGGCCCATCAGGAGAAAGGGTGAAGTGTCTTGCTCAAGGACACGACGGACGTGACTAGGATGGTAGAAGCTGAGGATTGAACTAGAAACCCTCAGATTGCTGGCACGGCGACTCTCCCAACTTAGCCACGCCGTCCCCCCTGAATTCACCCTGGATAACCTTATCCGGTTTTATTTCCAAAAGTGTAAGAATTTCCTTCATTACGTAATGAAAACACGGAACTTCAAAAGTAAATGTGGGACCAAAAAAGGGAGGGCGATAATAGCTTTTTCTCACGTTCGATGCTCCTAAACAGGCTCTATGGATGCATATTAATGTTTTAACATTAAAAAAACACTTTTGCATAACAGGGGGTACCTTTTAAAGAAACATACATGTAGGGCTAGGCGATAAATGGATATATTCGATATATCGCGGGTTTGTCTCTGTGCGATATAGAAAATGACTATATCGTGGTATTCGAGTATACATTCTCACGCAGTTGCTTTTAGCTGCGGCATTACACTACATGCGTTTCCCACTCTTTCAAGTCAAGTCAAGTCAATTTTATTTATATAGCACATTTACAACAACTTTTAAATTGAACCAAAGTACAGGTTAAAACAGACAAAGAACATAAACAATGAGTGAGCTGAACAAAATAGTGCAAAAAGCAATACGGTAAAAGGAGTCGAATAAAAAGTTAAAAAAATGTGCTAAATAAAAATCATAGTAATAAAAGTGCAACAAATAGAAAAATAAAACTAAAGCGAAGGGGTGGGGGGGGGTAGGACTAGAAAATGGTGGCCTAGTGGGCAAACTCAGCTCAGGTCAAAAGGCCAGCGAGAAGAAGTAGTTCTTAGGAAGGGTTTTGAAAAGGGTTTTCTAGTCTCTCCTTCTCACAGAGACTTAAAACAAGCGCACCTTCTTACATTCGTCACGTGTGCAATGTCACACGCTCCCGCGGAGCAGAGGGGTAGAGACATGGTAACGTTAGCTGTGATGCTAAAGGTGAGGTGCGGGTGGTAATACGAGAGAGAGAAGGTGCAAATCTGGTAACAAATGAAGGAAGAATTAATTACCAAGAATAACAGCTTGGTATCCATCGTCCGGCAGTGGTTTGGCTTCAAGCGGGTATATGTCCAAACATTTATGCGGCAAAAGCGTTGCTATAAAAAGTGGCAGCACTGCTAATGTGGCATCATTTGAAAAATCACCCGTTAGAGAATGAAGCGTGCGTGAGTCCCCCGCATGTCAACATCTGCGTCCGGTGCCACAGCAACAATATGCCGAGGCAACTATTTCCAGATCAACACCGTATGAAAGAAAAAAGTCAACAACAGAAGGACATAACTTCTGCAGGAACCTACCACATAGCGAAGGACAAACTATTTGATTTCCTATTATGCAGCTAATTTTTATTTGACAGTTATTGAAAGATCTTGTGTGACATCATGCACAAAAGTGCACTTTATTTGTTTTTAACTATTGTAGTGGCGTTCTGTACAAAAAGTGCACTTTAATTTAGTGTTGTTTTGATATGTCATCTTGGTGACATCATTCACAAAAGTGCACTAATAGCTTGTTTTAAAATGTCTTTGACAATCTTGCACTTTGTGTTTTGAAAGTATATGAATGTTTGCGCCACTGCTTGATAACTGTTTGATGAATACAGTTTTTGGAAATGGACTTACCGGTAGTTGTGATTTTCCTCTGCATAAAAGTTTAAAGGCCTATTGAAACCCACTACCGACCACGCAGTCTGATAGTTTATATATCAATGATGAAATATTAACATTGCAACACATGCCAATGCGGCCTTTTTAGTTTACTAAATTGCAATTTTAAAAATCCCGCGAGTTTCTTGTTGAAAACGTTGCGGAATGACGACGCGTACGCGTGACGTCAAGGACTGTCAGAAAATATTAGCAGCTGCACCACTCGCGGCTAAAAGTCATCTGCTTTAACCGCATAATTACACAGTATTTTGGACATCTGTGTTGCTGAATCTTTTGCAATTTGTTCATTTAATAATGGAGACTATAAAGGACAATGCTGTTGGTGGATTGCAACTGTCTTTAGCACCAAGACACAGCCGATGTTTCTTTGTTGTGAAGCGGAGCGGTCAAGCGAACATGTTTTCTCTACGTCAACCAGCATGTTTTTGGATGGGGAAATTGTGATATATATCTTACCGGAGAAATCATTGGACTGCTGCAGCAGCAGCTGTGAGCTTGGCTTCTCTCTGAGACACTTTGTGTTCACCGCAGCCATTCGACCTCGAGGTATGTCTTTACAATCTTTTACAATCTTTAAAATCTCACTAAAACACTATTAAAACAATAAGCAGGTAAGGGATCTTCCAGAATTATTCTAGTAAATGTGTCTAATTACATCTGAAACGCTCACACTGCCGTCGCTTTTTTATTATTTTTTTATTTTATTTTTTTTTCTATTCCTTCACTATCAATATCCTAATTCACGAATCTTTCATCCTCGCTCAAATTAATGGGGAAATTTTCACTTTCTCGGTCCGAATTGCTCTTACTGCTGGTGGCTCCCATTAAAAACAATGGGAATATGTGTGGAGCCCTGCAACCAGTGACGTCACGCGCACATACTTCCAGTAAAGGCAAGGCTTTTCTATCAGCGACCAAAAGTTGCGAACTTTATCGTCGGCAAAAATATGGCAATATCGCGAAATGATCAAGTATGACACATAGAATGGACCTGCTATCCCCGTTTACATAAGAAAATCTCATTTCAGCAGGCCTTTAAAATGAGTATATATTAATGCAGTACGAACAAGAATGTTTTAATGCAGACACATAGAATCATCATACTGCTGTGATTATATGCATCCATCCATCCATCCATTTTCTACCGGTTATTCCCTTTAGGGTCGCGGGGGGGGCTGGTGCCTATCTCAGCTACAATCGGGCGGAAGGCGGGGTACACCCTAGTGTTAATTCAAGGCTAAGGCAAGATATCGAGATATATATCGTGTATCGTGACATGGCTTAAAAATATCGAGATATTAATAAAAGGCCATATCGCCCAGCCCTACATACATTACTTTTGTCATGTATTCTTTGCTGGTAGTTTCCCCCCAAGGAGAATAAGCACGAGAGCCGAGGCGACAGCTGGGATTGGTTATTATTTACTGGCACACGCTCAGAGTGGAAACAAATTGGGTGAATCTGCTCTGCTCTCAGGAATGCGAAACACTGCAGCGTCTTGCTTTGGAGTCTGGACGACCAAGGAGGAGGACAGCAAGCCAGATCGATTTCTGTTTTATGCTCTTGACCTCATCTGCCTCCCACACGCCGGCCCCTCTTTCTGCCGCTTCTCTCCACATTTTTACCCCTTTTTTTTTTCATCCGACCTCTTCATTTTTAGTCTTTCCTTCGCTTCTCGTAGAGCGGCGAGGATGAAAGGATAGAGGGAGGGACGGGGGGGTGTTCTGTTGTTCTGCTGTTGATGAGGAATTGCGGGGAGGGAAAGCAGAAGACGCTCTCTGTGTTGACCTTGTCTCGTTGCCAAGCGGCGGGACGGTGTTGCAGGGGATTGTGGGGGGGCGAGAAAAGATTAGGAGCCTTTTCAAAGGAAACAAGTGGTAATTTGACGGCTCAAGTGAAACTCTAACCTGATTACTTTGCTGTGAAAACAAGGCAGTACGCCCTGGATGTGTTAACGCAAACTTTTTTATACACTGAAAAAAAAAATCAGTACAATTTACGGTCAAAGAAGTTATTTTGACTGTACTGAATCACTAGAATCAGTTCCTTAAATTGATTCGTTCAAAAAATGTGTTCACCAAATGTATGCAGGTCGGCGAATCATGAGTCAGTCAGTAACAGCTTCCCCAGCGGCAGATCTCGGTGTGTGTCAGTTCGCGAACGACACAAGCCCTCAGTACCCAATGAACGACGCGCGCAGTGACTGAACGAGATCCTCAATGTGACGTCCTCCTCCGTGACACAGTCAGTTCTCTGTGTCAGTAGGTTCGCGAGTCCTGAGAGCGAGAGCGTTGTCGTTCATGTCGTTAAACCGAGGTGAACGAATCGTTCGCTCAGTCCCTGAGTAGCTGGCTGCGTTGAGGGTTCAGTGAGTCACAGAATGCGCCAGTTCCACTCATACCGGCATGGTATGGTCGCTCAACTGAACTGAGAAAGGAACTAATCAGTTCATGAAGTGATTCGGTTCAGTACGTTCACTCGAAAGATTTGTTTGTTTGAACAAATCGTTCGCGAACGACACAACAGTAGGTCAAAGACCAGCAGCTGTGGTTGCCAGGAATTCACCGGAAATAAATACGGTCACGATCCATATGTTGATGTTGAATCTGTTAGTTTTACTTTTGATAATTGTTTTTGCTTACAGTAAATTACTATGAAAAAAAATGATGTATTGTTATCATATTTACAAAAACTATAGCATTTAAGGTCAAATACTGGCAGCTGTGGTTGCCAGGAATTCATCGTAAAACATATTAGGGTGAATTTTAGTGTTGCCAATCAACCTATCCGGAGAGAACATACAAACTCCACACAGAAAGACCCCTTGTGTGACGACTGTATTATGCTGATAGTATATATTTGTACCATGAACTCATTAAAGGCCTACAGAAACCCACTACTACCCACCACGCAGTCTGATAGTTTATATATGAATGATGAAATATTAACATTGCAACACATGCCAATACAGCCTTTTTAGTTTACTCAATTACAATCCCTAGGGATGTGTTTAGGGCACGTCCAGCTAGTAGGAGGCCACGGGGAAGACCCAGGACACGATGGGAAGACTATGTCTCGCAGCTGGCCTGGGAACGCCTCGGGATCCCCCGGGAAGAGCTAGACGAAGTGGCTGGAGATAGGGAAGTCTGGGCTTCCCTGCTTAGGCTGCTGCCCCCGCGACCCGACCTCGGATAAGCGGAAGATGATGGATGGATGGATGGATGGATTACAATTTTAAATTTCCCGGGAGTTTCGTCTTGAAAACGTCGTGTAATGATGATGTGTACGCAAGACGTCATGGGTTTTAAGGAAATATGAGCGCTGCACACACACACACAGCTAAAAGTCGTCTGCTTTGACGGCATAATTACACAGTATTTTGGAGATCTGTGTTGCTCAATCTTTTGCAATTTGTTCAATTAACAGTAGAAAGATGGAGTTGGGAAGCTTCAGCCTTTAGCCACACAAACACACGGTGATTCCTTGTTTAAAATTCCTGGTGGTGAAACTTTACTATGGATCAGAGCGCGGTCAAGCAAACATGAATCACGACGGAATGTCAACCAGCAGGTTTCGGTGAGAAAATTGTGGTAAAAAGTCGCTTTTTACCGGAGAAAAGCTGAGCTTGTGCCGTCCATAAAGCTGCCGTCGACTCCCCTGAAACATTGGCGTCAACACACCCGTGGACACACCTCCGTCTATCAGGTACTATTTAACTCAATAAAACACTAGCAACACAATAGAAAGATGAGGGATTTCCCAGAATTATCCTTGTAAATGTCTCTAAAAACATCGGAATCCGTCCCAATGCAATCGCGTTTTTTTTTTTCAACTTATTTTTTTTTTTATAATTTTTTTTTCTAGTCCTTCGCTATCAATATCCTCAAACACAAATCTTTCATCCTCGCTCAAATTAATGGGGAAATTGTCATTTTCTCGGTCCGAATAGCACTTTTTGTTGGAGGCTCCCATTAAAAACAATGTGAATATGTGAGGAGCCCCACACTTGTGACGTCATCGTCTGCGACTTCCGGTAGAGGCAGGGCTTTTCTCTTAACACCGAAAGTTGCAAACTTTATCGTGGATGTTCTCTACTAAATCCTTTCAGCAAAAATATGGCAATATCGCGAAATGATCAAGTATGACACATAGAATGGACCTGCTATCCCCGTTTAAAGAACAAAAACTCATTTCAGTAGGCCTTTAAGGTGGACCCCAACTTAAACAAGTTGAAAAACTTATTCGGGTGTTACCATTTAGTGGTCAATTGTACGGAATATCTACTGTACTGTGCAATCTAGTAATAAAAGATTCAATCAATCAATCAACCCTAGCCCGGGAATTGAACCCAGTACCTTTTCACTGTAAGGCATTGATGCTAACCATGCTTCCCTTTCACCAAAACTAGTGTCTGCAAGACGCCTGCATTTCTGAGACATGTGAGCGGTACATGAGGATTTTAACTTGAAAGTATTTGTACAACATTTCAGTGGCCAACTCACAGCAG